>NC_047515.1:3643107-3678107 GCF_902827115.2 Pseudochaenichthys georgianus
TGATAATTTGATTTCATCCCATAAGTAATTATTTAAATTAACTCAACATTTCACATGATGGATTAGTGTTCCACATTTCCCCACTAATTTCTTTTATGATTGAGCCACTGGTAAAGAGAGACATTGATGATCCTGTGTTCCGTTTGTTGTCTATGGCTTCGGACGGCTTCACTAAAAGTCACCCAGCTCTGCCCTACTACAGTCCGGCTGAGTGCAGTCACAGAGATGCTATGGCTGCGCTACATGACATTAATGGTCTGGTCCGAGAATGGACACCATTTCCTGCTCCCAGAGAGAATGACATTCCTCAAACTGAACTTTACAGCCGTTGATACTGTCTCACATGGGTTTGCTCCCCCCACCGAGCCATGAACTGAAAGCTTGACGTCTGCTCTGAACACTTGGAAGCCTCCCTGTCACACCAGCTCCAAACCCTTGGGTCAGTCAGATGAGTCAAACGGCTTCACTTGGGCACAGGGGTCAGAAATATGACTCTCGTTACCACAGAGTGGGTTTGTTTGTTTTTTAAGGCTATCCATACTGCTATGCAGAGGATGCCTGCAGGTTGGCAAGCTGTGAAAAGCCCCTACCATTTTTAGTATAGGCCTGTTGTCAGGGGCCTGTTACTGTCTACTACATATATTCACATTATATAGACCATGAGGCTGCACGGAGCTTAGGCTAAAAATACAACCATTCTGTTCTGCTCTAAAGATTCAATTTATAGATTCTATATCAAAATAGTTTGTTCTTATTGTTTCCAATGATAACGTCACCTTAAGTGGAGGAATGCAAACCTGTTTTCAAATATAAGGTTTTGAATTTGTTTGACATTTCTCAGTAAAGACACCCTCAGACGCCCACTATCATTCATGCTATGCCTTCAGTGGTGACTCAGATGTTTAGGGGGTTGAAGCTGTTCCTCCCAAATCAGAGATGCTTTGTTTTTGTTTTTTTTGTTTTTTTTCAACAAAGGTGTGCATTTCCTGCATAATATATGGTTCTCACAATTGTTTTTGTTAGTTGCGCACAGCTGATACTGAGTTTTCTCGAGTGATGGATTATGACCTCTACCATGCTTACATGGACTCGTATGTTTTATTTCATATCTAACTGAAGTAAGAGACAATAGAGAGAGCTGTGGAGGAGAGAATAGAAAGAGAGAATAGAGAGAGAGAATAGAGAGAGATGTGGAAGAGAGAATAGAGAGAGATGTGGAAGAGAGAATAGAGAGATGAGGATAAGAGAGGGATAGGAAAGAGAGAAGAGTTATTTGCAAGTTGCGTGCTGATACTGAGTTTTCTCGATTAATAGCTTATAGACGATACCATGTTTAAATAGACTCCTACGTTGTTATTACATTATGTGACATATGTAAGAAAAGGGAGGGGAGAGTCAATTATATTTGAGTAATTGATCTCATATTGAAACATTCATTTCTCAAACCTATGTTTATGGAAGAGGAAATGTACTTCTGATAAACTAATCTTCTATCAAACGGTAAATGGTGAATTAATATAATATTTAGAATAATTGAGAACGGGTTATATCCACAGGGACTAGCTCACATTTAACTTAAAATAACATTTCTCTGCTTTGGACTGATGAGTATATGATTCTTGCATGTTAAATGACTAACACAAACCTTACATGTATGCATGTGCATGTGTCAGGAAGGCTCCCAAATAATTCTGAGGGGCCTATCGTATTTTTGTAATTGAATGATAATGTGCTAATCCATTACTTTGAGTTGTCTGCACTCAGGAAAACATCCCTATCAAGTGTTAACCCAATCACTAGGACAGCTCTGAAGGTCAAGGGTCAGAGAGAGAGGGTCACACCCTCTGGCTGCAGAGAGCACCCCCAGCCACGGGCAAGGAGGCACGAGGTCGTTCGAGATGAGAGGATTCTAATCTTCAACTTTCTGATGGGATGGGATGCTTCTTCATCTTTCTGCTCAGACAACTCTGCAGGACGAGCGATGGCTTCAGAGGCTCCATGGTTCTTGGAAGGGCAGATTTCTTCCTAACCTCTCCCATCACGGGGGTGGCATCTGGATGTGCCACTTGGAATAGGCTCTGCTCTCAAGCAGATAGCAGAAGGAATGCAGGCAGGTGAGCCTCTGGTTCACTGGGAGATCATAAAGTGCTCACTGAATGAGCCACAAAAAGCAGAGCAATTGGGGGGTTTGAAATATGGTGCTCTGGGGAAGAAGAGTTTTGAGCCAATCAGCACCTCAGTGCTAATCTACAGTATCGGGATGCCTTCACACACCAGACATTCTGTGTCATAAAGAGAGGAGGAGAACGAGTCAGGAGGACATGTTCTTCGAGCTCTTGTACAAAGATAACATTTGAATTGAATGACCATATGATTACAGATGTACAATTAATGATTGTTTTTATATTTCCGATGAACAGATATGTGTTACATAGTGGTAACAAATATATTTTGTCAGATCAGATTACACTTTCACACTAAACAAATAAATTAATTGTCAGATCAGATTACACTTTCACACTAAACAAAATAAATTAATTGATATTTTCAGATTGATAAGGTATTGAACAATAAGATATTTCTAATATTATAACAGACAATGTTACTATCCTTAATCATTACCAGGTAAAATGTACAACGAGGAAACCAGATTACCAGGTTCCCAATCCAGGTGCTACTGCATGCTACATTTAGATAGAAAAACAAATGTTCTATCCACTCCAATTAAATACTCAGCAGGTGATGTAGATTTTTCAAAAAGGCCTTAAATCACTCCTTTTAAACGAACTAAAACTAATTCTGCAGCAAGTTCAATGTTAGACTACGCACATGAACACAATATTAGCAACTGTTTGCTGTGCCAAAATATGCCAGAATCTATGCATTCTCCCATGTTTAGCCCAATTCCTTTCACGAAAGCTGGTTTAGTGAGCTGAACATAGCATCCAGAATTAGCGAGGAGGCTGAGGATTGGTACAACTTTTCCCCACAGACTCTGAGCAATCTTAACAGTACGAGGGCCTAGTCTCTCTCATTGTTGATACAGTAAATACAATTACCTGCCTGACGGTTTCACACGAATAGATATTTTGACTTTTCTTTCCTCAGGTTGTTGAAATAAAATGCCTAACTTTTCCTTTTCAGATGTTAAACAAATGTATTTGAATAAAATGTATGTAGTAAAGTGCCTTACTCTTGAATAAGTGTATTGAAGTAAACGAAAAGTAATGCTAAAGATTGAGGACACTGTACCTTTACAGATTACAGATTGATCGATTCATCACTGTGAATTTATACCTTAACTGTGAATTTTTAACTGAATCCCTATTGATTCTGATTTTATACCTCAATTGGATTTCTTATAATCCTACATTCTAATTGTGTTTTAATTATGAATTGCCTTGAAGTAAATCTTTAAAGATGTAAGCTGAATTTGAATTTGTGTTTGATGAATGAGATTAACTGAGGGATAAATGATAAAAGATCTTGTTTTTGAAACATATATTTTACTATTATATTTTTGTATTGCATATGTGTTATTATTGTGCTTTTTGACAAAAGAAATCAAACACTGAAGAAAGATGATTTTTCTATTATGGTTGTCTGTATCAACCATTGTGATTGGCTGTTCCAATCTTATTCTGTTTTTGATGTAATTAATGTAATGAGGAATCCACCCAACTCTGAGGACGTTTTATTTGATTCAAGTAGTGACTGAAAATATTCTTAGACTAATGTTAATTGGTTATCAATGAATTGATAAAAGCGTGGATCTGTGAGGGAAATATTTTGTTTAAGTGTTTGTACCAAAAAGCATTTTGTGTTTCACATAGGTCTGCTATAACTTAGAGCAGGGGTTTAAAGGTTTAAAGGTTAAAGGGTTAAAGGTTCCGCTTTCCTGTTGGGGGACTGTGACTAACTGCCAGAGGACTTTAACAGACTGTCTTTGTCTCTGAATCCAGGTGTTTGTAATTATCGATCAGAAGACGCGCGAAATAGAGGCTCCTCCTTGATTATCTGTGTAGATTTGTGCTGTGTTTCTGTGTAATCTTCAGTGTTGGCTGGGGAATCACATGATGAAGTCGTGTGAGAACCCTGCCAATGCTCCCGGCCGTGGCTCTCAATAAACTCAGGTGTTTGATATAAAGCGGACTCCAGCCTCCATTCCTTCCATCACCATTGCTGAGCAGAAGTTTCTCTCACAAAGTTGACTGTTGAGTTGCTCAGTTTTTTTAGATTGTCAATACTATTACTGTATAACTAATATATCAGGTTAAGAGGCACATTCAAATAAAGATTGGTCTTTAAATACATGTTGTCTTTTGAATTGTTTGTCTAAATAGGCCGCAAGGTGAACCTCGAAAAGTCCTCTAGAAAATAAATCCCGCTCCACAGAAGTGGAACTACACAATCTTTAGTTCATAAAAAAGAACGAGTCATGCTTATCCACCAAAAAAAAGTTCGTCGCTAAAATTCCTGCCAATTCTTCTAGGCACGTAATTATTGGCTGAACTAGTCCCTTCAAAGCGTAATAATATCTTGGTCCAAAGTAGTGCCACGGTTCGTCACGTGATCGTGCTACACCAATTGGGTGGCTGCATATTGTCAACAGAAGTGAAAGATGGCCGCCTACATGGTTGCGCTAAACCAGACCAAATGGATTCTAAACAGTGCTGTATGCTTGTTTTATGTCATGTTTTGTCATATGTCTTAATACATCACTAAGTCCGAGGTATTTGCGTTATATACGCGGTATTTGTGAGAGGTTTTACTATCTGGGAACAGAGTTGACCATCGAATCAACATTGACTAGCAGCGTTTATCAGCCAACTCCAGCTACAAACAATTTCCCCACGGGAATTAATAAAGTATATCAAACTCAAATGTATCAAACTATCATTCCTGCACTACCATGTTCGCATCGCTAGATTCATTGGCTGAGCTCGTGGATTATTCCATTAGACTGAGGACTTTTTGTCTGTCTGTTGTTACCCTGTACACGTTAAATGCACTCTTAAAATGACTTGATTTCATACATAGCTGCGTCCAAGAAGAAGGTTAACTTGTTACGTTAAGTAATTTAGATCAATAAAAAGCAGTACTTCCAGGCTGAAGACTTTTCTTTTTGTCGCTGCTTTTAATTGAACTATTCATATCTTAGACTGCACTGTAACTTTTATCCATGTATTTTTTCTTTTAATGTTTATTTTATTAGCTTCTCTTTTTAATGACTGATTTTAAATGCTATTTTCTTAATGTCTTTCATTTTTTGTAAAGCACTTTGAATTGCCTTGTGTTGAAAAGTGCTATATAAATAAACTTGCCTTGCCTTACTTATACCAATGTCCATTGATTCATTTATTTACTCATTCATCCCTCCACAAATGAAAACAACACTGATGAACCATAAAAACGAGATTTATTGCAAATATAAAAAGGTATGACGTAGAAAACAGTACAAAACAGAATAAGGACATGTAATGGAGTATAATTGATTGGTGTCAGGTGATCGTGATCCGCAGCCACGGCTGGGCGGAGCGGCTGATTGGTGCTGTGATGGCCTCAGCTGGTTAAAAGAGTCCTGCTGATTATACTCTGTGTGCTAGTTTGGTTGTGAAGCCACACGGTTGTTTGACCGCTGCATTGCACTGCAGAGAAGAGACTATTTGTTTATTTAAAGGACGAACACTGTTTCAACCTCGTCTGGTAAGATACGATAACTTGGAAATAAATGTACCAAAAACAAACGTATCTCTGAGTGATGTGTGAGCGCGTCGGCCAGGCGCTAAAACCAAAAGAACAGAAAAGAGCTTAAGAAAGGTGGAAAGAAGGCTCTTTTATTCCTATTCCTCGCTGTCAGTGTCAGGGCAGTCATCGTTCTCTTCCTCTGTTTCTTTTTTATTTGCACAATTTGAGCAACGACATAAGTCTGTGCAACAGAGTCCTGCAGAGAAGCATGAACATCTGCCTTTCTCACAGGCGGACTCTTTGCAGCTGCAGTGTATCACATGCAACACACTGTCAGGGGCAGGATTTCTTGTCATCCAGGTGACGTGTAAGTTCCCATCCTCTATTTCCCAACCATATCCAGCAGGTGATGGAGCATTAATTTCTCTTTTGAGACAGGACCTCATTATTGCTGCCTGGTAATTTGCCCTTTTGCAGTGCTGATGGAGGGCATCAGGAGTAGGGGGAATGCTTAATTCTGGCAAGGCCGATGATGCCATACAGAAAGCCTTGTACCTAGCATCATTTACATCTTCGGCTGCTGGCTGATCATATAGGTGACATACATACCGGCAAAGAAGTGCTAATGTTGATTGCTCCAAGTCAAAGTTAGTACCTAAACTTCTAAAAGCCTTAAGGTAGTCATCTTTCTCACATGCAACAGCAAATTACTTTCTTTTACCTTTGCCATAGAAAGCGCTTGTGGAGTCACACCCAGAGAACGTGTGAATTCCAATCAAGGCTGTGCAGCATGTTGGGCATGTAAAAACATCCGTGTGTCACATTCCTCATGATCACACTGCAGGTCTTCAACAACATCAACAGTGGTTGTTAAACTTGTGCTTTTCAGCCACCACGTTCCGAGAGTCTCCCTTCAAGCCGAGCCACCGTTGTAAGCTTGTCCTGTACGTATTCCATCTTGTATTGGCAAAATAATCAACCTTTTCGTGCTTCACAGACGTAATATGCCTGTAACAATGTTTGTGTGTTGATAATTTTGACTTTTTTAGACTTTCTGGTGCATCTGGAACCTTCTTTCCACCTTTCTTAGGGTGTGTTCACACCTAATAGTCCGCTCTCTGGTGCACCAGACCACAGTTTGTTACATTGTGTCATTTTTCAGAAGGTTCGGTTTGCGTTCACACTGGCAAAAACTCAAAGGGACTATACATTTTAAACACAAGTCATGTGCACGGAAATGCTGTTCAACCATTGGTCAGACATTAAGGGGGTACAAACGCAAATCCCGGCAATTTCTAGCGGAGCCTCCGCCATGGAGCATCGGCACTTTCGGCAGGTTATTCTCATGCTGCTGTTAGTCTGGAGATCAACAGACATGATTATATAATCAAAAAACGTCCATTAAAAAACATTATTACATGGCTTTGTTGAATACTCGATTCTGATTGGTAAATTCAAAACACGTGACACGTTTTTAATCCAGAACAGACAGACCGCTGTCAAGGATTTATTGGCTGTTGTTAAGGACGCTCACATCTGCACAAAGAAGTCCGTTCGATTTAACTGTATACAGTTTGGCAGTTCTAACTGACAAGACAAGAGCGACAAGAAAACAGCGGAGAAGTAACGGGCAGAAACCCTCCTTTTTACGCAGCGGTCCAGACATAGGTCAGACGGCGACACATATTCAGTTGCCAGTTACTTTGGCATTAGGGCAGGGATATCTAGATACTTCCCAAGGTTTGACATAATGAATTGTGCTACTATTAAAGCAAGCAACGATTTTTTCAAATCTGTAATCAAAAAGCTCCTCAAAAACGCTATCGAAGCAGTTCCTGCCGTTGCTATGTTAGTTCAAACAGTAACAACGGACTATTTTTCTTAGCGGATGCATGTACATTTAAATACAATTATTTTTTAAATCAATAAAATAATTTTCTAAATCCACAAAAGCATTTCAATTAATATTGTGAGTCATGTCGTTACTTTGTTGAGAATGTGGCCGTGTAATAAGCGGCATAATGTGCAGCAGCGCGGTCATTATGGGGAAAAGAACACCTTCATGCCGATCTAGATCCCTCCGCTTCACGTCGGGCTCCTGATCAGCCTGTCGGTGTTCTTTTCCTGCTTATCCATGAGAGACGTCCTGCAGAGGAGGGCCGTTTCACCGACGACAGGTGTTCTAACTTTTATGTAGCTGACGGAGAATTTTTACTTTACACGACACTGTTCAACACTTAATTCTGCTTTACTCTTTAACTAAACAACCGCGGATGTCTTGAAAGACTCTTTCGCTAAAGATTTTTGAAGATATCCGCGTTCTTGTGACACGTACATACTGCGCTTCCTATGTTTTGGTGCGGACTGCGTTCACACCAGAAATGCACCGCTCCAGAGTTCGCAAGCAAGCGCTCCGAGACCACCTATTTTAGCGGACCAGAGTCCGGTTGTTTAGTTCACTTAAGAGGTCTCGGACTGGGTTCACACCGACCCAAATGAACCGCACCAAGCGGCTAAACGCACCAGGGTTCGATTCAACCGGACTATACAAGGCAGGTCTGAACGCACCCTTAAGCTCTTTTCTGTTCTTTTGGTTTTAGCGCCTGGCCGACGCGCTCACACATCACTCAGAGATACGTTTGTTTTTGGTACATTTATTTCCAAGTTATCGTATTTTACCAGACGAGGTTGAAACAGTGTTCATCCTTTAAATAAACAAATAGTCTCTTCTCTGCAGTGCAATGCAGCGGTCAAACAACCATGTGGCTTCACAACCAAACTAGCACACAGAGTATAATCAGCAGGACTCTTTTAACCAGCTGAGGCCATCACAGCACCAATCAGCCGCTCCGCCCAGCCGTGGCTGCGGATCACGATCACCTGACACCAATCAATTATACTCCATTACATGTCCGTATTCTGTTTTGTACTGTTTTCTACGTCATACCTTTTTATATTTGCAATACATCTCGTTTTTATGGTTCATCAGTGTTGTTTTCATTTGTGGAGGGATGAATGAGTAAATAAATGAATCAATGGACATTGGTATAAGTAAGGCAAGGCAAGTTTATTTATATAGCACTTTTCAACACAAGGCAATTCAAAGTGCTTTACAAAAAATGAAAGACATTAAGAAAATGGCATTTAAAATCAGTCATTAAAAAGAAAAGCTAATAAAATAAACATTAAAAGAAAAAATACATGGATAAAAGTTACAGTGCAGTCTAAGATATGAATAGTTCAATTAAAAGCAGCGACAAAAAGAAAAGTCTTCAGCCTGGAAGTACTGCTTTTTATTGATCTAAATTACTTAACGTAACAAGTTAACCTTCTTCTTGGACGCAGCTATGTATGAAATCAAGTCATTTTAAGAGTGCATTTAACGTGTACAGGGTAACAACAGACAGACAAAAAGTCCTCAGTCTAATGGAATAATCCACGAGCTCAGCCAATGAACCTAGCGATGCGAACATGGTAGTGCAGGAATGATAGTTTGATACATTTGAGTTTGATATACTTTATTAATTCCCGTGGGGAAATTGTTTGTAGCTGGAGTTGGCTGATAAACGCTGCTAGTCAATGTTGATTCGATGGTCAACTCTGTTCCCAGATAGTAAAACCTCTCACAAATACCGCGTATATAACGCAAATACCTCGGACTTAGTGATGTATTAAGACATATGACAAAACATGACATAAAACAAGCATACAGCACTGTTTAGAATCCATTTGGTCTGGTTTAGCGCAACCATGTAGGCGGCCATCTTTCACTTCTGTTGACAATATGCAGCCACCCAATTGGTGTAGCACGATCACGTGACGAACCGTGGCACTACTTTGGACCAAGATATTATTACGCTTTGAAGGGACTAGTTCAGCCAATAATTACGTGCCTAGAAGAATTGGCAGGAATTTTAGCGACAAACTTTTTTTTGGTGGATAAGCATGACTCGTTCTTTTTTATGAACTGAAGATTATGTAGTTCCACTTCTGTGGAGCGGGTTGAAACGATAACAGGGTTCACCTTATGGCCTAAAAGTCAAGGATCTAGAACTGATACTTAGTTTTAATGATACAGTCTGGTTATTATGCTGTTTGGATGAGGCCTCACAAGTAAGAGCACTAACTAGCTACCATCACATGTACCTTAGCTTGACTTAAATGTATTAAACATATAGTTAAGTGATATCAAAATACAAATAACTAATGTCATGCAAACATATTAATATTTGCTTGATTCCAGTGTTAAATTTAGCACAATTGCATACAGACATTAAGGGGTTTTAAGATTCTGAAGTATTATGCTAAAAACTCAATAACTTAGATTATTATTTATAGTTTTGCTAAATAGTTTCATGTCTGCTTACCTTAGAAACGTAAAATGCGACGGCAGTGTGCAGATGGGGAGCATGTTAGCTTAGCTTGGTAGCTTCAGCTAGCTCTGGAACTTCCAGCTCGGTGGCAGCAGGTCCCGCCTCCGCCTCTTTGCCCTTATTTGGAGCAGGCTGGAACAGGCGGGAGTTGAACTCTGACGTCACTGTCGAGCCGTTAGTGGCCGACTCCGCCTACTAAGGGCTTCTCGGCAACTCTGCAGAATACTATGGGTGACGTCACGGACCCTACGTCCATTTATATATACAGTCTATGGAGTCAACACCTAAACAATTATGATGTTTTTAATTCACATGATTCTTATTGCAGCGTTAACCTTTGCATTGCATCGGAAGATGTTGAATCGGCGGGCAGTCGGCCAAAGGCCAAATAAATCACTCCGATTGGCTGTTCAGTTAGCGAATCAGTGCATGAGAAGCGAAACGGAAGTGAGGGACCCAAACAAACTATTAAGAAGGCAAATCTGAGATTTAATTTAACTCCAGCAGGTTCAGCAGACACAGGTTCGGGAAAGCCCCATGAGCTTCTCGTGAAAATGGAACGCACACGCTATTTGTTTTTTTTTATATCACGCAGTCTGTTCTTCTTCTCTCGGTTATCACGCAGTCTGTCTTCCGGTTGTTGCCTCTTTTGAATAACGAATACACACCACTGCGGCCTGCTGGTAAGGAGAGTTATTGTCACTCACGCATGCGCAGTTTGTACGTGCTACTTGGCCGTCGGCTGAAGTCTTTGCGGTGTGTTCCAGTGCGACTGTTGGCCAAAACGCAGGAGACGTGAGGTGACGCAACAGTCGGGGTCCGTGTGAGTTCTTTGTTGTCAGATTGGTGTGTCCGGGCCTTTAAGCCCTTGGAAAATGTAGTCATCTGAACAAAACGTGTATTCACAAATAAATGAAACATACAAGATAACACACAGAAGACAGTGATAGCCTGTATTGATGGTGCAATACTTCTGCATGGACCCTTCCCCTGTATTCACTGAGATGTGAAGCAGACAGCTGAGCCTGAGCAGAAGCAGAATGAACCAGGACACACAGCAGGCAATTAGCACATATCTCTCCTAATCACTATGCACCCCGAACGCATCTCAGAACTCATTATTCAGACAGATTGTCTATGATTCATGGCGTTGCTGTGTGATTTACCACCAACGAGTTGTCAGGCGAGACATCATTACGCCATTAGGACGACGATGCCGTGGTGAGTCGGTTTTTTGGTTAATTGAGTCACTTTGTTTAAAGAGGGGATTAGCATAGGAGCTAATCAGGGGCGTTTCCTGGACCTGGAAACATTCTGAGATTTTCTATTGGGGGTGCTGTGGGGTAGCTTGATGTTTCATAGAGGGTGTTCAAACATGTAGGGTTTCCCATTAAGGCACTGGGCTACAGTGGAATTTTCTACTACAACACTCCCCACACGCACATACACACAGTAGCACAATAAGAACCATATTACCCCTCCTGTACCCGGGCCCGGTGACACGATGGAGTTAAGATGGCTCAGACCCTCACTTATATAGAGGTCGGAACATGTCATAAGCAGAGATGGGGTCGTTACTAAAAAAATATAAAATATAAAATATTACATATTACTTACTAAAAAAGTAATATATTACACTACTTCGTTACTCTCTACATAAAGTAACTCGTTACTTTACTCGCCGAGCACGTACGAACTGCGCATGCGTGAGTGGCAACAACTCTCCTTACCAGCAGGCGGCGGTAGTATGTATTGTCATTCAAAACAGGCAACAACCGGAAGACAGAGAAGAAGAACAGACTACGTGATATAAACAAACAACAAATAGCGCAGATATGGGGTCGTTACTAAAAAAAAGTAATATATTACATATTACTTTTAAAAAAAAAGTAATATATTACACTACTTCGTTACTCTCTACATAAATAACTCGTTACTGTACTCGTTACTTTACTCGCAGGGCCGGCCCGCCCCTCCCTGCAGGCAGATCACGCAGACTGCTAAAGTTTCAAATGGTCTCTTTAGTTCAGTTTTCATTGTCGCATAAGACTGATCCAGATCCTGAATGTTTTCCTATCTGACCGTGGCTGTCCTCTGTCTCCTGCTATCTGACCGTGGCTGTCCTCTGTCTCCTGCTATCTGTATATTTTGCGCAGTCTATCTCTGCTCACGCTGTTGCGTCATCGTGTTCTCCTGCGGGTTGGCCATGTGTTGCACTGGAACACACCGCCAAGACTTCAGCCGAGCACGTACGAACTGCGCATGCGTGAGTGGCAATAACTCTCCTTACCAGCAGGCGGAGGTAGTGTGTATTCGTCATTCAAAACAGACAACAACCGGAAAACAGAAGAAGAACAGACTACGTGATATAAACAAACAACAAATAGCTGTGCGTTAGCTTCACCTTAGCATGTGTTCTTTGCAGGTGTTTGTTGAGGTTTGATTATGACTGATTTTTATTAAGTAACGAAGTAATGCGTGTCGGGGCAATGTTAGTAACTGTAGTGTGATTACTGAATTATAAAAGTAGCGCGTTACACTACTCCGTTACCGACAAAAGTAATATTGTTACACCCAACTCTGCGTGTGCGGTAGCTTCACCTTAGCATGTGTTCTTTGCAGGTGTTTGTTGAGGTTTGACGTGGTGTTTCCAGCAGTGGATAACAGCTTCTGGCCTGGACACAGTTTGCACCTCACCGTCACATTCCTGTCTATTCTTCGGATGAACTCAAAATATTGGGCATACCTCCACCCCTCGAGAGTTATCGCTGACTCGGCCATGTGTATGCAGCACTGCACGTGGAGATGTGGTCGCGCGCAGATTACGTAAACCTGCAGCCAGGTAGGTAACGAAGTAACGCGTAACTGTAGTGTGATTACTGAATTATAAAAGTAGCCCGTTACACTACTCCGTTACCGACAAAAGTAATATTATTACAGTAACGCGTTACTTTGTAACACGTTACACCCAACTCTGGTCAAGTATAAATAAATAAAAGCATAAATACATGTAGGAATAAAAACATGAATGAATAAATACAGGAATAAATAGGATGCAGTGTTTTCGGGTAGATTCAGTGTGTGGGCTGTGGCTCAGCTGGAAAGCAGTTGACTCACTACCGCAGGGTCCCTGGTTCAACGACTGGTCAATAAGTATTTTGTTTTGTTTATAAAAGCTACAGCTAAATGAGATAATGTAGTTAATAAGTATAGTCTTTGATATGGTTTAGCGGCCTTTCTCAGGCTACAACGTGGTTACGTTTACTTTACAAATAGTATACCCTTAGATGCATAAGTGGGTCTTTTTGGACCCGGTGAGCTGGTTTTCTTGAAGTATCTTTGCAAAAACATTTTTTTATCATTTCATATTCCAGCTATTCCTCAAAAAACATGTTTTGGATATCATGCCATTCACATTTTAAATTTACATTTTAAGAAATTGTAGTTTTTGTATTTCTAAGATTATTTTACACAGCAAGATCTGATACCTGTCAGTATAATAATAATAATAATAATAATAATAATAATAATAATAATAATAATAATAATACATTATATGTGGTAACACTTTATATTAAGGTACACAAATTAACCATCAACTAGTTGTTAATTAACATGCATATTAGCAGTCTATTGGTAGTCATTATAAAACACTTATTAATGCCTTATTCTGCATGACCATTATTCTACAAGTAATAAGCCATTAGTCGAGAGTTTTTCCTCAATAATCCTCTAATTAGTGCTGATTTATTGCAAGTAAGGAAGTTGTTGTTACATGAGTTTGTCTTAATATGCTCTGCTCAATATGGGCCTAATAAGGCAGTAGTACCACAAGAATAGTAATTCTCCCATAATAACACTTAATATGATCTATTCTTATGTAGCAAGACATGCAACTATAAGTGTTAATTGTGTCTAAATAACTCAAAATTAGGTATTTCTATCTAAGAACATGTTCCCTATTCTAAAGTGAAGTCTTGTTCATAACCAATAAGCTAGTTTGACTCTAATTGACCAGAACAGGTTCCCTATTCTAAAGTTGCCTCCTCTTCACACTTTGTAAATACATTATAGCACACACCTACTGAAATTAACCTCAACAGTACATGAACAAAGTAGGCATACGTAGACATATCTATTTTATGAATGAACCGCTAAAGAGAGGTTCAGACACATACATGTACCAAAACATGTCAAGTTTCTCCAAGGCTGAGAACACATAGCAGCCTGTACTTTTTAATAAAAACAGATTTCTAACATAGTTTATCTATTTGTGATCATACTGTGTGACCTGCTTGTATGTAGGCCTACTTACACACCAGAGGCCTGTACTACGAAGCAGGATTTTCACTTAGCGGCTAACTTCAGGGAAAACTCCGGCTTTCCGGTCTTACGACGCTGATTCTCTTTTTAGCAGGCTAGATCTCCATGGTAACTTATGCTGAGCGGCTAACCTGCCCCGGAGCAAGTTAGGTTGCAGGCTAAGAGCTCAACTCAGTGAAAGCACCACCTGTTGACCAATCAGAGCTCAGTGTGCGGAGTTTAAAGCGATCAAGTCATATCAACATTAATAGAATATCACCTCCATCTTCAGAGCAATCTGACTATTATAACATTAGCGTTAAGAAAGCTTACTTAAATATCTGACACAACATAAGTAACCGGATCAAAGTAACATTAAGTACAGTCCGCGGCATATCACTTCATAATGTATCATATATTTCCTTATCTGAGTCAGCTGAGCCGTATCTGGCCGTGCAGTACTCGAGTTGAGGGGGGATGAGGGGAGGATGGCATCCCCCCTCATCGGTCAAAATCATCCCCCATCTAAAACTGCCATTCCACCTTTCCATCCCTTATGTAATTTTATCAATGAACGTGGCACTGGTATTACTGCTATTTCAACATTAATTTTGCGCATTTTGAGTAAAATACTGTGGGCGAGGGAGCACGCACACACGCAATGACATCTTTACCAAGTCACTGACGCTATACTCTGCGAGTGCCCTAGAGGGCGCCAGAGCGCCGTGATGCGCCTGTTTGATCGATGCCAGAAACGCAGGTAACGGTCATCACAATGGCCAAGCAACCAGGAGGACAACGCGATCTGAGGGACTTCATATTTAAAAATACTCAAAATAACATTTCAGGTAAGCCAAGAGTCAGTAATCTTAGTCATTACTCACTACTTTAGTCACCAAAGGTGGAATCTATGGACATAAGCAGCAATAACAACTTAGTTTGGAGTTATATGTTTTACTCTCGTGTTAGCTAGATGGTAAGACTCAAAACTGTTGATGAAATGATACCACCAGCACCAGAAGAGCTGAAACCCCTCCTTCAAGCAGTGAACACTCTGGTCATCTCCACAGCTGAGTGTGAACGTGGGTTTAGTCAGATGAACATTTTAACCACAACTAGAAGCTCCCTAGAGGTAAAAAGCATGTCAGCCTTGCTTTTCATCAGTGGCGGCGCTAGGGGGTGGCTACTTGGGCTCAAGCCCCGGATGTTTTCTGAAAAGCCCCGGATGTTTCACTTAAAACAAACTTTTTTTTAAACGTCTCGGGAGTAATGTGCAGTACCGGAGTCCACCAGAGAGGCATCCGCTGCGGGACATTAGCCTGCGTACTGCGTAGCCTGCCCTGAAGTAGAAGTGATCCTTCCTAGTAGGGGTGGGCGATATTGAAAAATATGTTATCACGATATTTTCAGGCAGTATCACGATAGACGATATATATCACGATATTTTTTCATGTCGGTTATTATGGTTATTTTTCAAGTTACTTAACAGTACAAGCACCTACAAGGTAACAGAAACTAAAACAAAAAGGAGTAACAGACCAAAATAGCATTTCAAGCTGGTTTTATTTCAGAAATGAAACCCTGAATGAACAAGTGAGCAGTGAACATCAATAAACATGAAAAGGAGGGTAAAACATAACTAAGTAAAACATAAAACATCAATGAGGAAAAGTCAGTGCCAAACAATTAAAATGTAAACTTTAGAGTAGACTTGAAGTGTAATAAAAGACTTTAGCATAACTGAAGGGAAAACATAAAACGCCACCGCGTCAGTTATGTCTTTCCACCGTTTGCTAGTCTTTTCATAAGGAGCCCCTTTATGAAATGCCTGCCCTATGGTTGCTCGCTGCAAAGAAAGGGGGCGGGGACTTTGGGAGCGTGTCAAACAACTCGGACTGAACGCAAGCAGAGGTGCGCTGACATTGTGAAATCGATCGGGCTTGATATATGGTGAAATTAAAATCAGTAGGGGAGGCTGGGGGAGCGGGAGGGGAAGAGGCTCTCCGTCCGCTGTCATAGCCCCCTGCGCCGCGCACGGAGAGCCTCTTCCCCTCCCGCTATTTTTTTTTTTTTATCACGATAGGACGATATCTCTGAAAAAGCATATCGTGGAGACCTAATATCGTCATATCGCCCACCCCTACTTCCTAGTGCCTGACGAGTTTTAAGCTAATAGCCTATACAGTTATGGATATTAGAAAGTTATTGTCATCGAAGCAGGCGCCACAAGCTGCAGCAGCAGCAGTATCAGCAGCTGACAACAATGTCATCACTAGCAGTGAAGAAATGGATTATGTTTCAGGTTTGTGAATCTAATGGTGATATCTGCACTCTGGCTGACTGAGTAAGAAGTGAAAAAGAGTGATGTAACGTTAATGTTATAGCTAGTAAACATGGAGTAACCACACTAAGTATACCCTTATGTTAGTATGTATACAGAACATGACTAAAAATGATCCTAAGATGTAACGTTAACCCTTCATACCTCAGTCTACTTTTAAGACACTAAAATAACGTATTCCAATTTTTATTTTGTTTTCGCGCCTGGAATTATACCGGCTCTCGTTTCAGTACCAACGGAACTGACAGGCAACCCTCTGAATCAGACTCCGATTGGCTGTGACTGCATCCACTCAGAGTGTCCGATTCAGAAACGTGACTTACACATTTTTTACGTCACAAACAAAGATGGTGGATGAGAATAGATCTATAAAACGATAAGCAATGCGCCAGAATCAAGGTGAGACTATCCGCATCCTTTAAAACTCTACGCACATTCGTTTCACCTTAATAAGTAAACGACTATTTGAGTGAGTTAAGGCATTAGTTTGCTTCATTAAAGGGTGTTAATGAATAAGTGTTCTCCACTGCCTTTTGTCCGCTTTAAGGTGTTATTAAGGTAGGGTTAATGTTGCTCTCAAAGTGCACCAGATTGATGCTTTCAACTTCAATATTTAAAAAAAAATCTTCCCGGGGGAGCATGCCCCCGGACCCCCCAAGAGGAGGCGACCACCCCCCTAAAGGATGTTCGGTCCACCCCCAGGCAGGGGTAGCACTGTACCCCTGCACCCCTCCCCCCAACAACTCCTGGGCTAAGCCCCGGATCTCCTACAATCCTAAATCCGCCACTGCTTTTCATCAAGTGTGTTGGCCCTCCACTGAACAAGTTTCAGACCAGAGGTATATGTCAAGACTTGGCTTCAAAGCCATTGCTTAGCTAACAATCCGAAAGCAAGAGCCAGAAAAATTTAGACCAAAAAGCATGATTATGAAAATCTTTGGAAACTTCTATGAGATGGGGGAGAGTGGAGTAGGCAGCCATTGACAACAGTGGTCCTATTTTGTATTATCTGTATAATCTTTTAATATATTTTCATATTTTTTAAACAATTTCAATTTGCACTTCATGCCCTGTTAAAAAAAAGTAACATTGGGCAGTTAACATAAAATATTTGTATTTGAACTGCAATAAAATGATGACGGATCAATCTTTTTCAAATCTTTTTCCTCAAATTTTTCATGAAGAATTGACATAATGATTTAATTAATTACGATACAAATGTAACCCTTTAGATACCAGTTTTGATCGTATACCAGTAACTGCTTTTTGGAAAAAATACACTATAATTCAATATTCTAAAAACTATTTTGACTTTATTATTAGTATAATCAGCTGATCCATCTGAATAATAAATGAGGGACTGTTAACCTACAAGATTTGTACCATATACTTTCATTATAACCACATTTTTGTATCCCCTCCCCCCCTTTAAATTAAAGTGAAAAAAAGATGTTGCACTAATTGTCCTCTGCATTTGACCCTAAATGTTAGTGGTGCCATGGCATTCTGAGGTGCCTTGGTCAAGAACAATGAAAGGAGTATCTGAACATCCATAACATGCATGTTGTTTTAGGAGTATAATAATTATCTTTATGCTGGTTGGTCTCCCACCCTCGGCGGATTATCAGCACAAATTATGTCCCCATATGATAAAATCCACCATCCCCCCTGATTTATTTTTACAACTTGAGTACTGCGTGCAACACTCACAGTGTCACATACTGTATGCAGAAGTATTATTTTAAGCAACACATTAAGTTGACGAAACACTCGAGTCAAATGTAATTAAAGTCAGATCGTGTGTTAGACGGGCAGTGATATCATAAACCTGTTAATGTACGCATTCAAACACGTGTTCTGTTCCCAGCTGTATTCACCTTGCAGGTGCAGCTCTGTGGCTTTGATCCTGATCAAGTGTTTACGTCATGGATGTTTAAAGTTTAACTTCTTCATTTGTCTAATATTATAGTTGACTTTTCATTCAGGAAGTATGACGCTGCGCTGTCAGTACGCTTCTCCATGTTTGTGATTGGTCGAAGCTCCAGATACCACCCCTTTCATGTGAACGCGCACCTAACTAGATAGGGCACGGCTGGCTTGAGCGATCCACTTGATAACCCGCGTCGTAGGACCGTTTAGCGAGAGCGCGTATGTTTTGGATTAGGCCAACCGGCTAACTCAAACATATCCAGGTTAGGTTGAACCAGCTTCGTAGTACAGGCCTCTGGTGTACTGTTATCTCTATGTGTTGTACTGTCACTGTGAACATAGATTAAACAGCCAGCCAAACTATTTTGAGAGCCAGAGAATAGGGAACATGTTCTTAGATATAAATACCTAATTTTGAGTTATTTAGACTTAATTAACACTTATAGTTTCATGTTTTGTTACCTAAGAATAGCTCATATTTGTTAAGTGTTATAATGGGAGAATTACTATTCTTGTGGTACTACTGCCTTATTAGGGTTAGGGTTAACATTGCTGTGCAGAGGAACCTTTTTATACTGAAAATCTTGATTTCTTATTTGTTCAGTTGACATTGTGTGTTCCAGGGAGTGTCAATCAGACACCATCGTCAGCAGTACGGGGGCCCCACAGGGGACCGTTTCTCTTCACCCTCTACACTGCAACCTGTCACCTGCAGAAGTTCTCTGACGGCTCCGCCATCGTTGGACTCATCTCCAACGAGGACCACAGGGAGCACAGGGAGCTGACGCAGGACTTCACCCTCTGGTGCCAGAGGAACCCCCTCCAGCTCAACGCAGCGAAGACCAAGGAGCTGGTGGTGGACTTCAGACGGCGCCAACACCCCCCCCCCCCAGACCAGTGAACATCCAGGGAGCGGTCATTGAGATTGTGAAATCTTACAAATACCCGGGCGTTCATCTGAACAATAAACTGAACTGATCATTCTGCTGCTCTGCACAAGAAGGGACAGAGCAGACCCTTTCTGCTGAGGAGACTGAGGTCTTTCGGGGGGCAGGGGGCACTACTTCAGACATTCTATGACTCTGTTGTGGCATCAGCCATCTTCTATGGTGTGGCCTGCTGGGGCAGCAGCATCTCGGCTGCTGACAGGAAGAGACTGAACAGACTGGTAAGGAAGGCCAGCTCTGTCCTGGGGAGTGCTCTGGACACTGTGGAGGTGGTGGGAGACAGGAGTCCTTTGGACACTGTGGAGGTGGTGGGAGACAGGAGAATGGCAGCCAAGCTGTCCTCCCTGCTGGACAATATGTCCCACCCCCTCCAGACCAGGACACTGTCCTCACTGCAGCTCCTTCTGCAACAGGCTGCTGCACCCCCGCTGTTTCACGGAGAGATACCGCAGGTCCTTCCTTCCTGCAGCGTCAGACTGTACAACCAGCACAGCCCCTAGTAGACCCCCCCTCTCCTGCACACACCACAACTCAGACAATATCACCCCTTGTGCAATATGTGCAATATATATAGATGCCGTTAATAACTGTGTAATATAAACCCAGCTGCTAAATCCTTAGAACTGTTACAGGATGTGTGTATTTTTTTAAATTATGTAACTTTTTTTTAATGCATTTGCGTAGCTGCAACTACGCAAATGTCCCCTCCGTGGGACTAATACAAGTATTCTGATTCTCTTGTATACTTATATAAAAGGTCATATTGTTGTTATTTCTTTCTTTAATACCACTCCTTTAGATTTGTAATATGCACGTCTACTCTTTTTCTTTTCATCTGTCCCTTGCTGCTGTAACGCTGTACATGTCCCCGCCGTGGGACACATAAAGGGCTTTCTGATTCACATTGTATTCATTTGCTTTTGATATTAAGGTAACGGAAAGTACTCAAGTAACATTACTTTAATGTTGCCATTACAAAATTCCTTTCTTAAACAAAGACTAACTTATATGTACTGTTTTTTGTCACATTGTGCTATTTGTACTAAATGCTTGGTGTGAGAGCATTTCCCCCTTTATGTATTCAGAGAAACAATAATACTAAATACATGTAAACAATCCTTTAACCTTTATTCATTTCAGGAGGTAATGTCCAGCAGGATTTACGTATCAGCTTTTCCAGCCTTGTTAAATTAAAGTAGTGCCCGCCTCACCGCTAGATATTTAAGGTGACATGACTTCATACCCAGGAACCTCAATCCTCCACGGTGTCCCCACTGAGGAGTGTGTGCTCTCATCACTGAAAACACAAGTATGCCAGTCTTTGACGAACCAGCGAGGGACAGTTTATACCTGGATGCATGCTGAGGTTCTATAGCTCACTTCTTCTGTTTAATGGCTGTTTGTCAAACGTGTTGGACGATGAGAAGCAACATGTTCTGTTTCGCATTGAGGGCGATGGTCGTCTCTGGTATTACTGTTATGTTTTAACATAAAGAACAAAAGCCATTTAGACAAAACTGCTGGTAGGATTGAAATAAGCATTTTGTATTATCGACCTGCGAGTACAAATGTTTCAGATTGTGTGCAGCTCTGCCGTCCACCAGCTGGCCCATGGAGGCAGGGAAGCACAGAGTGTGGCTTTTCTTTTTGTAGAACTGGATAATCAGTCTGTGTTAGACTTCCTATCGGCGACTTACAACAAATAAACCCATCAAAAACATAGTCGATATTGTATAAGCCTCCATTTTCAACCGCCAGAGAAGATGTAAAACAGCCAGATGTATTCAAAGCACATTATTTATTGAAGTGGCTTCAATCGATTCAGAACATTTTATTATTATTGACTTGTATTTTGGGGGTGATAAACAAATACCTGTGGTGTTGTAATTAAAAAAGTGCATGACAAACTGGTGAGAGAAATTGGAGGGTCAACTTAGTTTTGACAATTTCAGAATTATTAGCAACTCAGACAAGTTTCCAACACATCGACAAGGCTGCTGTCGGGGGGGGGGGGGGGGGGGGGGGGGGGGGCTCTGTGGTTCCCATCTGTATGATGTGCGCTACTGGGCCTCTGCCTGCATGGTAGTTTTCATATAGAGAGCAATCTATGTTCCTACAATGGTGACATTGTCTGCTATTTCCATGGATGTATATTAAAACACATGGATGTAGTTGCTCGATGCGGCATGAAGCCCAACATGGCGTGACTGGAGATGTATACACGCGAGAGTGTGCCCTCAAGTTCACCTTAAGCTGCACGTCTGATCTCCCGCTCTCTGCTCAGTCAAATGAACAGAGAGGGGAAATAGATAATGGTTCAGCTTTTAGCGCATTTTACTTTTTAGGACCCTAAGGATTTGAATAAGGGCTATATGTTTTCATACTGGGTATTTTATTCAGCCAACAAATAATTATACCCTGATCGTCCCGATGTAAGTCAATGGGAAAAAGTATTTTTTGGCCGAATGAGGTCTCGGAGTAGAATGTAAGTGTAGTACCACCCTTTGGCCAATACTTGCTAGGGATGGTTCTTACTGATGTCCACTGGTCTCCAGTCAGTGTAGTATACATGTCTCCTGAGCCAGTTGCAATGCAGTGGATGCAAGGTCAAATCCAGGCTGGAACTACGGCAGGAAGATGGGGTCAAACGTGGTAATGTGATTCATTTGCTTGACCATATGTTGTATTTTAATGTTTCTTTCAATCCATTTGTTGTATTTTGAAAGAACTATGATTCTGTTATTCAGATTAACTCATTACAATGTACAACTGGAGTAAATATTCCATGTCGCTTGAAGTAATCGGAGGAATAAGCAGAATCGTTGTGGACCCTATAGTTTTCTGCTACTTCAGCAGATGTGAGTTGTTCATCCCTTCACAGCTCTGACTGAGGCAGAAAGCAAAGCGAAGGTCAAACCTACAGGATGTACATGTCCTGGGGACGGGGCACTCGACTTTATGGACACATGTCCTGGGGACGAGGCACTCGACTACTTTATGGACAAAACAAACATCGGAGAGAAAAATGGCGACGATACAATTTGCAGCTGCAGAGCCAGTTTGTGCTTCACTCAGTTATGATCTTATTGTTAGAATCACCAAATACCCTCTCTTCAATGTATACCGTATTATACAACAGGATATGTCACTCTGTTGCAAAAAAAACAAACTGAAGACTTTGCCCCCCTAACAAATACTTCCAACTCACAGGCAATTTGACATGTTCTAACCTTCACCCGTGACAAAAGGTTACATGTAAAGATGCAACTGGAGCTCGGGTAGAGTGGTTTCTCTGCTGAACTCACCTTTGCCTCCTCTCTCCCTCAGTCAGAGCTCTTGTGTTGGGCTCTAAGTGCCGCCCACACAGCTTCCCCACAATTACTGTAGTCTCCAAATGTCAACTTCCCACTGTGCCGCCACTCAAAAACGGGACAGGCAGCAAGACGTACAGCGGGACACATGTGCTCCGTTTGTTCATGGACTGCTTCTGACATTCACCAATGACAGAGCAGATTGTTACACGTGTGTTTATTACAGTGGTTTACCCCCCCCCCCCCACCAGATGTTTCTCCAGAGCAGATTGTTACACGTGTGTTTATTACAGTGGTTTACCCCCCCCCCCCCCACCAGATGTTTCTCCAGAGCAGATTGTTACACGTGTGTTTATTACAGTGGTTTACCCCCCCCCCCCCCCCACCAGATGTTTCTCCAGAGCAGATTGTTACACATGTGTGTATTACAGTGGTTTACCCCCCCCCCCCCCCCACCAGCTGTTTCCCCAGAGCAGATTGTTACACATGTGTGTATTACAGTGGTTTACCCCCCCCCCCCCCACCAGCTGTTTCCCCCAGAGCAGATTGTTACACGTGTGTGTATTACAGTGGTTTCCCCCCCCCCCCCCACCAGCTGTTTCCCCCAGAGCAGATTGTTACACGTGTGTGTATTACAGTGGTTTACCCCCCCCCCCCCCCCACCAGCTGTTTCCCCCAGAGCAGATTGTTACACATGTGGTATTACAGTGGTTTACCCCCCCCCCCCCCCACCAGCTGTTTCCCCCAGAGCAGATTGTTACACGTGTGTGTATTACAGTGGTTTACCCCCCCCCCCCCACCAGCTGTTTCCCCCAGAGCAGATTGTTACACATGTGTTTATTACAGTGGTTTATCCCCCCCCCCCCCCCACCAGCTGTTTCCCCCAGAGCAGATTGTTACACATGTGTTTATTACAGTGGTTTATCCCCCCCCCCCCCCCACCAGCTGTTTCCCCCAGAGCAGATTGTTACACATGTGTTTATTACAGTGGTTTATCCCCCCCCCCCACCAGCTGTTTCCCCCAGAGCAGATTGTTACACGTGTGTTTATTACAGTGGTTTATTCCCCCCCCCCACCATCTGTTTCCCCCAGAGCAGATTGTTACACGTGTGTTTATTACAGTGGTTTATCCCCCCCCCCCACCATCTGTTTCCCCCAGAGCAGATTGTTACACGTGTGTTTATTACAGTGGTTTATTCCCCCCCGCACCAGCTGTTTCCCCCAGAGCAGATTGTTACACGTGTGTTTATTACAGTGGTTTATTCCCCCCCGCACCAGCTGTTTCCCCAGAGAGGTCTTACAGTTGACAACTGGATTTACATTGAATCCAAACAAATAAAAAAACGGACTTCAACATTAACATTTCAATTTACATTCAAATAAAAGGACAGAGAAATAAGCTTGAGCTATACACCTGTGTTCACTACAATATCAGAAAAGGCTTCATCCTGGCAGGCTGGAGACCTGAGGAGGAGTTCACTCGTAGGATGGATGTAAAGCCACATCGCGATGCTTTTCTCTAAATCATGCCTTATCCCGGTTTGGACATTTTAAAGTTAGATGAATAGATTAAAAGTGTTGCACATTTGCAGTTTACAAATCGTTGACACCCATGTCTTCCCTATTTAAACAAGAGGAAGATGCATTCTCACAAGGATAGAAGACTTAAATGTATTGAAAATGTAGTAATCTCAATTCGAAAAGCGTTATATTAAATGTATTCTTTACCAAACCGTGATACGATAGAGTGGTGAAGGATTAAGTCTTAACATCCAGAAAGAAGTTAGTATTCTATCATTTCTGGTTCCTTCGCCTGGAATAAGTGATGTGGGTAACACAAGCTGAAGAGATGAACACTTTTTGTTCTACAGTATAAAATACGTCAGTAAATACCCAACGGTGAATGTCTGAAGATTCTAAGTATCATAAGAATGGCGGTTGCTAACAAGTGACTAATGAGAATACTAAACGTCCCCCATTAGCCACCTTTAGCTTAGCCGTGGTGACACAAAGCCATGCGACCGACATGGAAGTCGTTTATAGCGTACCGTAGCTTTAGCTGTTCATTTCAGGCGATAGTTTTACGCTTAAAAAAGTGGTGTTAATGAAGTATCATAAATATGTGTTTAACACAGGGCCTATTTTCAAGGGAGCCCTTGTTATGGTTACTTCCTGGTCAGCCTAAAATTTAGCTCAAGAACTGCAAAATGCTATCTCTATCAATAACGTTGGATTCCTTAAAAACCTTGCCCACTTTTCTTCTATTAATAATCATCGTAATGGGAGAACCACCTGTCTTTACTGCAAAGCACCTACGCAGAAGGAAGGACACCAAGCGAAGCTGAGATTGTTGCACCTGCAAAAAGAATCCACAAAGATTCCTCAAAAAGAGCCGGTAATAAAGGCGACTCCCGGTGGAGACGCGGCCTTGCAGCCTTTCTCTTACAGCTGGAGAGCCTCACCACGGAGTACACACACGGGCAGTCCTAATGAGGAGGAGAGGAGTCTGGGAAACCGCCCCTCAGACAACATGAGGAGAAGGGCTCCTCCTGATATGCTAATCATGTCCTAAACTGTAGAACTAGAAGCTGGATTATAACCAAATGTCAGAAATGATGATGATGATGATGATGATGATGATGATGAAACCATTCACGATATCTGTTAACCTTCCAAATCGCTGCCAGATAGTTTAAAAGATCAAAGTCATTTATAGTAATGACCCCTTCAAAAAAAGGAAGGTATCAGAGATTCGTGTACATATAGGAAGCGAGAGAAGCTCCTAAAGCGAACGTTAGGGGAATGTCTACGAAGTGAAATAGACCGTCAGTTTTTGGCAGATCTTGGATCTCAAGCCAATAAAATGAAAGATCCAAATGAAAGAGAAATGGAAAGAGGGTGAGAGAGTACAAGTGAACATGTGGAGTCAGCGAAAAGGCTTTCCAGCTATATACACTTTGAAACTCAAGAGGATTGGGATAAAGAAACAGATCCCTATGTTTTCTATGGAGGCGAGTCCTCGTTCTTTTGATCCCACCTCTCTCTCACATCTATCAGCATCCTGAAATGTCTTTGGTTTTGTTGCGTCGATGGAAGCGTGTGTCAACGGGTTCGAAGCCTTGCTCAGTGGCTCCGAAGAGAGCCCAGCTGGGGGTCTTGGCCATGTAGTCCAGGGCGGAGAAGCCCTGCTGCCCCCCGCTCTCCTCCTGAGCCTGGACCAGCTCCTGGAAACGCTCGTAGTGGATCCAGGTCCACCACTCGCCCTCCACCTTGAACTGAAAACACACAAAGAGAGACAGGAACAAGGAGTGAGTTGAGCGAGCGTTGGTTTTACACGTCTCGACACAGATTGTAATCCGACTTTTTGAACACTTGTCCAAAACCATTACCAATGCCACTCGGGTGCCAAACAGAAATAAACTGCTGGGTCTATTCTCCAAAATCACATTTGTTACAACCGGAATGTTTGTTTTTATGTATGCTTCTGGGGGTTCTCCCGTTCCGGCAGTGTGTTATATACTATAGGTGTGTGTGCATGGAAATGGTCTGCAAAGGCCGCATTGCTAAAGTTCCCTCCAGAGGGAGTTTCTTTCCCAATGATGGGAAAGAAAGATCTCTAAAGATGTATTTGAAACATTATGATAATTTTACAGCCTGACATTTAGAAATGTCATTTGTTAAACCTTTAAAGGACCTGCAGATGAGCACAACAGCTAGCAAAGAATATCAAGCCTCTATAAAGCACCATGTATACAAATGGACCCAAGCCATATGCTCGGATACACATAGAAATCATTTACAAATACTAAAGAGGTAAGTAACAAAGTGTTGCGTATCCTGAATTTATCCAAAATATGTGTTGAAACGTGATCAAAAACACCAACATTGCAGTGTTATGGTGTTATGGAGCGTCTCCCTAACTTCTCCTGCCACTTGCTACACGTTTAGTCTTTACATCGATGCACCAGCTCCACCGCCTCGCATCCTTTTATCAACCACTGCTACTCCTTCACCCCACTTGGCATCCATCTTGTTAAAGAGAAAGAAGAAGGAAATAAATGGACACGAGGAGAGCGCGGAGCTGAAAGATTGTGTGTGTGTGTGTGTGTGTGTGTGCGTTTGTATTTGCAGAACGGTTTGCGTGTTTGACAGTGAGGGAAAAGCCTCTGACGACATTCTGCCTCTCTGATCCTGCTCGTTTCCCTAGTCAAGTGCACGGTGTAAAAAGTGTGACCTTTGATTTCCAGAATGCAACAGTGCCTTCCAATTGATACTAGGGCTGAACGATTAATCGATTTGAAATCGAAATCGCGATTTTAAATGATGCGATTATCAAATTGCAAAGCCTGCGATTTTTTTTTTCTTCTTCTTGTGTGTCAGTCATCCACACCAATCAGAAGTGCTGTGCTCCACATGTACCAGCCATTGTTAACCAATCAGAAGTGGCCCATGATAGAAGGTGATAGACAGATTGATCCAATCACCTGCCAAGTGCTTCTGAAAGTGCCTGCCCTTTCCAAATGGCTTCCAATGGAGCTTTAGATGGTTTCTGAGTCAGGTTAGTAATGCTCCATCACATGTTTCTATTACAGGGTGAATCTTAAACTGAAGCTTGGCTTTAAAGCAACCCAACGGAAGTGTCATGTAAGTTTAGTTCTTTCACTCGTAGCTCGGGCTGCGGGAGTGCTAGAGACGGGAGCACGTTGATACGACCTTCCTAGCCGGAGTTATGGCCTCATTTTACAATAAACTTTCGTTGGGTCGCTTAAAAAACAAATATCGCAAATCGAATCGCAATATTTGTCAGGAAAATCGCAATTACATTTTTTCCCAAAATCGTGCGGCCCTAATTGATACACTATTATGTTGACTTTGTGGGCTGCACAGGTGGGACAGACTGAGAAGGAACAGAGAGCGAGCACAGTAGGTACAGCACAACCTTTCCTCTGAAGCGGGGTGTAGAACATTCTGAGCCTTTTTTAGTTTGATCACTCACTCGTGGGTTTTATTTTGACTGCATCCAACGTGGTGCATAGTTATCCCTGGGGCCAGATGCTTTGCTTTTAGCTCTCAACATTTAGCATCTAAAACCTCCTGCAGGTCCAGGGCTGCTTTTGCCAGACCCCCAAGTGAGCACTGCAGCCTGCTTCATCAAAATCCTCTCGCTCACTGAGAGCCACACATCTTGCTGCAATTCACACGGGAGGGGGAAAGCGCCAATAATACATCACAGACGTTCAGGGGAAACAGCAACTCAACATGACACAAAAACACTCATAAAAAAGGACAAACATTTATCTGACAAGTTAAAGCCTTTCCTCCCAGGCAGGACGGCCCACTGAGGAAATCACAACGTTGAGCCTTAAAGAGCCTGTGACAGCATCCCAACAACTGGTGTGCAATGAAATATTGGGCTACTCTCTAATCTCGAACCGTCAGTTTAAAAAAGAAAAAGCGATACCGTTCCGTTAAATATCAATAATTTCGAACATCGCGGGGAAATTCCTTCGACTCATTTTGAAGTTTTGGGGGAAGCCGGAAGTGACGTCAATGCAGAACGCTTCACTGTGCGGCGAGAGAGCCAAACACGGACAAAGTGTGTTGTCATGCGTAGAAATGGTGAATTACTGAGTTTAGGGCACGTTAATAACGTTTTTAATAAGTTGACTACAGTATATTCATATTTGTCAGTGCTTTCATGTCAATTCGGCGACATAAACATAAATGATCGTGGTGAAGATGATTAAATTAGGATTAATATCGGAGCTGCTGAATTTCCTCCCGTCGGATGTGATATAAAAACAAATCGATTATTTTTGTGGTTATAAACTCAAGTGGATGAAACTACATTTATTAGTGCTTTCATGTCAATTCGGCGAACATATGATACATTAATGATCGTGAGGATGATGATTAAAAATCGTTTGTTTGAGCCGGTCTGCATTTCCTGAGGAGAAAACAAACCGATGCTTTTTGTAGTTGTAGTACACCAACGTGGATTAAACGTGTGGTTTTTTACCACAATGTTGGGGAAATTAATGGATAAAATGCACGGATTATTATTATTATTATTCCCACTCCGATCGGGACACTAGGTCCACCGTTTCCCCGCAGCGAGGCTCCCCCCGTTGACAGTTACGTGGGCTGGGTGCAGTGGCGGACTGGCCCACTTCGGTACCGGCCCATCGGGATTCGTCCCGATGGGCCGGTACCGAAGTGGGCCGGTCGGATAAGTCACTAGCACATCCCCCATAGGCGGCGCGTGAGGCTCAGGTTTGGGAAGGCTAAATAACTTATTTTACCTGACGCTGCCCGCCTCCGGCGTCTATAGAAAAGAGATCAACTCAGTGTGCGGAGTTTAAATCTCTCAAGTCATATTACAGGATAAAGGAAATACAGTTTAAACTGCCGTATGCAGAGAAGACGCCGACGTGTCGCACTTGTCATTCATATTACATCATCAATCAGATCATCGATCATATAATATCATAATATATCATATATTTCCTGATCTGAGTCAGCTTCTCCAGCCTCATCTGGCCGTGCAACACTCACAGTGTTGATTTACCGAGTTGATAACCAGCGTCGTCGGACCGCTTAGCGAGATCTCGTTTGTTAGTTTGTTGTTGTTAGTTAGTTTGTTACTCAAACATATCCAGGGTCTGTTGAACTGGCTTCGTAGTACAGGGCACAGGTGGCTAGCAGCGCTAATGTCAAAGACACAGACATTATATTTGTATTTTACCAGGATGCAGTGACACAAATATTTACATATTTACATTTACTATCTACAGCACCCGCCGCCCCTGACATTCCCACTCCCCCCGTTGACAATTTACTAGCGGTACCGAAGTGGGCCGGTCGAGAGTCCCTGTGTTGTGTCACATTATGCCTCCCCGTCATGAAATGCCACACAACACCGTTATGATTTTTAGTCCCAGTCCACCACTGGCTACATGACCGTATGATCGCCCATATTGACGCACCTCATTCCTAAACTTCTAACAGATACAACATAAACCGATCCTTCAGCCTCATGAGCTCTCAGACACGTTCAACATTAACCTGTCATCGCTGTCTGAGCTTGCTGCTGTGTGCGCCGTCGTGCGTTTACATGCAGAAGCTGGGATCCTGGACGGTGCAGCTGGAGCGCTGTGCCCGCAATGAAGTCACACATCATTTGGCGGGACTTGAAGAATCCCCGAGAAGATCCAGAAAATGGTCAACATTGAAGGCAGATTAATGGTTATCAAAGTACAAATATCCCAAATCAGTTCAGTAACGGTTTTCAAGGGGACAATATTTACTCAAATTGATGGGTTTGGATGATGGGGGAAACTCGTGTCACAGGCTCTTTAAGATGCCTTGCGCCTGCCTCGGGGGTATTGTCCACAGTGACCATTGCATGTATATAAAAAAATAATAAAAAAAAATGTGTAATGTGCATCTGTAAAGCGCTTTGAGCACTGGAAAAGCGCTATAATAAATGTAAGGAATTACTAATTATTATTATCAGAGGAGAGAAACCCACTGCATAGCTAATGAGGCCTGAGAAACGGGGGGAAATGAAAGCGGCGCCTATTGGGAGTTAATGTTTCTGGTAATGATGTTTGTTTAGCCAGCATCTCTGCAAACAGTTTCAATCTCTAAGCAACAAAGCTGGGCCGGTTGTTTTTACTGACAGCATCTCTGCTGAGGATCAGTGAGGACGGATCGTTCACCGAGCGCCACAGGAGCTGCCGTCTATACGTGCCAATGAGCTGTAAAGTACTTCCTCACACATTCACAGAGAACTAATGAAATACCTTCACATCTCTTCTGTTCTCAGGAAATTAAATTAAAGTCTTTCCACTACGGCATTGCTCTGTTAAGATGATTACCGAGAAACTGGTTCCCAAAAGGGGGAACAATTTATTAAATATACTTATACGTATTTGTGTGTGTGTGTTAGACTGTCCGTTGAAGTTTGGCCCAAAAAAAAAAAGTTTAAAGCCAATATCCACTTGACGTTAAACGGGGACATGTATACATATGTTATGTTGCACATTGGCTTGCAGCCACAAAAAAACCATCAGCACAGGATAACCTGCCTTCCTGCCATGTTGTACAGCGACACGTTCTCACTCCCAACCCGTCACATGTTGACGGTCGGTCTGGGCCCCTCCCCGTCACTCTATTACGGACAGGGTACCCCTTGAGAGTCAGTTTACAACAGGCAGGGCGTTCCATTGACTTGCATAGAGCTCCCTGAACGTTGGTAATAGACGAGTTGGGATCGCGGCGAATTGCTCTCCGCAGATCCATTCTCAAACCTTTTCTCAACATCAAGCCACACTTATTGTTTTTACTTCTTTATTTTAATTGAATAATGTAGGACTTTTGTTGCCATCAGTTATGGGGAGAGTAGGGGCTCAGAATACTGAAATCTGTATTGTTTCATGGTTTTTTCCTTCTAATTTTGTATTCTTTTCTAAACCACACACTGTTAATTACACAACAATAACACATCATTATCCTTGTGTTTATTTATTTGTTTGATTAATAAAAACAAGTTGGAGTCCGTCAGGACCGAGGGTCGGAGCAGCTCATAGTAGTTGCTTTAGAGAATATTACACCCGGAAGTAAGTATTCTCTCCGCTTCGCTTGACAAACCCCGTGATAGTCCTCAAGCTCTGTGATTGGATGTGTGAGTGTGCTCCGAGGGTTACGCCGAGCGTCGAACAGCACTTTGAAATGGGATGGAACCACGGCAGACTGTCCAAAAACTGGATTTGAACGGGTCCTAAGTTGGAAACATTTGCGTTACAATCAGCATGTGTAACAGTTGTAAATATGCAGTGGTGCTTATTTGTAAATCATTTAGTATAATCACACAATCTGTGGTTTTATATTTAATAATTCTGTGTTCTTTATTTATTGGATATTCAATACCTGACGAGGTCGGAGATGAAAAACTTGGGTCGCAGGTTCCACAACAGTGCATTACAAGACATCTATCAATAGTGTTGTAACCTCCACCATTAAACTGTTGTATTCTGCACATTTCTTATACTATCTACATACATCTTGTAAGAGTATACTAGTATAATATCAGTTAAAATAAGTGCTTAAACATACAGTAGTTAACATTGCAGGAAAGCAATATATTAGTACTTTGTCAGGCGTAATATTTATACCCCCAAAGCTTTTTTCTTATTCAAAAATAAGACTTAACCTAAAGTTAGTCTTTAGTGTTTAAATAAAGCCTTATTAGTTTGTCTGTCTGTGTCTCCTATTAATATCTAATAATAAAAATAATACATTTCAATAATGTGCTTTAAACCACCAGGGTGCCCCTTTCTAATCAGCTGTGCACCGTTATGGTGTACATATACCAATATACCAATTGGATCAATATAAAAAGTCAGCCGAATTAGTATTGATACTGCAAGGAGACTTAATTGTGAATAGAAATTGAAGATTTTGTTTAATTCTGTAATATTTATGATCCACATCACCATATTCAGTTTCGGTGGCAGTTCTTCTGTTTGTCAAAGTCTTCTCATCAGGGCTCTATAAATAGAGAACTACGGCAGATATGTAATATTTAATGCAGCCGAACCGTGTAGTACAATGCCGTTATGTGATGACCGTCCAAAGAGGAAAAGCAAGCACACTCGAATAAAGTAATATTTTATTTTTAAAAAATGTTTTCGGATTTCACATCAACAGGAAGTCCAGTTAACTAAAATGTTCGTGAGGAACAATACCCTAACCCATAGATCCGTGGGTGAATAATGTCAATCACCACATTACACACATCCCTTCACATTTACATTGTAATGTACATTAAAGTATTTCGTGAGGCCTTCTAAAATGTTTTTAAATATAATTAGGGTTGTAGTTGAAGAGTTTGTAACGGACAACGGCACGTCCATTAATTCCACAACCACACACATGGATTAACATCGATTTTATACATTAATGTAGCCTTTGTTTCTGCTAAAAGAGGTGTCAACCAGCTGGGGCAACAAGAAAATCGGCGAAATCGAGTGTGACTATTACAAAATAAGTAATTATTATTATGGCCGGGACTTTAACGCGTTAATTAAGATTAATTAATTACACAACAATTAACGCATTTTAATCGCACTTTAATCACACTTTAATCGCACTTATTTTTGCACAGCGGAACGTTTCTCACTGGATGAGTTTCCGGCGTACCGATTATACTGGAGCACCAACTAACGTTCATGACTTCAGCATGGGACTTCAAACAACAACAAACCACGGTGAACAATAGTCAAACATGAACGAACAAGCTGATGAGACCGCTTTGGTCGGCCCCGTGGATGGGACATTTTGTTTTAAAAAACGGACGGATGGAAGCGTCGATAAGAGCATGGTTGTGTGCAAATTATGCAAAAAATAATTTGCATATCACCGCAGCACATCAAGCCTAAAGTATCACCTACATGCAAAGCATGTAGCAGCTAGCGTGGACGTTAGCCCGACTCCTGATTAAAAATGCGATTAATTTCGATTAATTAATTACAAAGCCTCTAATTAATTTGATTAATTTTTTTAATCGAGTCCGGGCTCTAATTATTAATTAATATTGACAATCACCGAACGTCAGGGACGTTCTCATGGCGTCTATTATCAACGCTATGGGAGGTCTATGAAGGTCTATGGGACGCCCTGCCCGTTGAAAACTGACTCAAGGGGTACCTTGTGCGTAATAGAGTGACGGGGAGGGGCCCTGACCGTCTGTCTACATGTGACGGGTTGGGATGAGAACGTGTTTGTACAGAAGCTTGAAAAGCTTTTTAACGTATAACAGTTGAAATTACAAATCAGGGGGAGTATTCTGACGCTTAGGGAAATCTACACACAAACCTGTTACCGGTTCCACATGTCTAAAAAACAATATAAAGACTGAATGTACCAGGATAACAACTGTACATTTCAAGCTTCATTTTCATCTCTAAAGGGACAATGGAGCAATCATCTTGCAGTATGCTCCTCCCTTCATAATCTAATGGGCACAGACTCTTTGAGTGTACATGTGCCAACCTTGTGTGCAGCCTGTTGCAGCTTTTAACTTCTCACGTGTTCTTACTTGTTATTTACTGTTAATAACAACTATTAGTAACTTGTTAAGCTGTGCCCTCTCAACATTCTTGTAGAGAAAAATGTTGTGTTGCCGTTGAAATGCAGCTGTTGTGCATCCAAAACCTATATTGTGAAGAATTGCCAAGCCTTGTTTACACCACAGAGATGCTAATCGTGCTAAAGGCCGGCTAGCATGTTGGTCACAACAAGAGGCTTTCCTCACAGAAATCTGGAGGACACAGGATGAAGGGTAAACCAAAGAGACAAAGGGTTTCTGGGTGTGTTTATGAAAACATGGATATACTGTATCTTGATGACAACGTTTCCATCAACAAGGATTCCATCAACAACATTTTCATAAACGTTTATATCGGTGGCTTCCAGACTGTTTGGTCTGACAAGGATTGCCATGAGAGCTTCATCATGAGCCTGAGTCTTCATCATGGTCTTCATCATGAGCCTGAATCTTCACCATTTCTCCACCATGATTCTGAGTCTTCATCATGTCTCCACCATGACCCTGAGTCTTCTTCCATGTCTTCATCATGACCCTGAGTCTTCTTCATGTCTTCATCATGACCCTGAGTCTTCACCATGAGCCTGAGTTTGTCATCACGTCTTCATCATGAGCCTGAGTCTTCAGCATTTCTCCATCATGATTCTGAGTCTTCATCATGTCTTCATCATGAGCCTGAGTCTTCATCATGTCTTCATCATGAGCCTGAGTCTTCATCATGTCTTCATCATGAGCCTGAGTCTTCACCATGAGCCTGAGTCTTCATCATGTCTTCATCATGTCTTCATCATGAGCCTGAGTCTTCATCATGTCTTCATCATGAGCCTGAGTCTTCATCATGTCTTCATCATGAGCCTGAGTCTTCATCATGTCTTCACCATGAGCCTGACTCTTCATCATGTCTTCATCATGAGCCTGAGTCTTCATCATGAGCCTGAGTCTTCATCATGTCTTCATCATGAGCCTGAGTCTTCATCATGTCTTCACCGTGAGCCTGAG